>NC_069500.1:45251581-45286581 GCF_027579735.1 Bombina bombina
CAGTGCAGCGGTCCCGCCCCCCCGGTCACATAATGCCCCCCCCCCCGGAGACGACACGTCCACTCCCGCCGGGCCCCATCCCTCCCACCAGCTCCCGCCCACCATTCTCGTGATGGATAAAGACGCACTACTGATTGATCCTCACATGCTACTGCCTCACGCACAGTCTATCGTGGATCAGGTGCCAGGTGTGTTTGTCTGGCCTGTTAGAGGCACTTGAGGACATAAAAAAAAACAAATACTCTATCTAAATCAGGAACTTTAATTTTGACTTTACTGACCCTTTAAAAAAGCTTTAAATTGAATAACGTTTTTCTTGTTTATTGTATACTTTTGTACAATACCTCCTAACACAATCCTTAAAGGACTATTAAGTACAGTGCTAAAAAGAAAATACAATAGCACTTATGGATACATATACTAAGTAACGTAAGCTGTTCCAGAGCCCTTGGGGGCAGGTTCGCACATGCAAGCCTGCTTGCAGCGGTCATTAGACAGAGAGCTCACTCATTCTCGGTGATTGGTCATGCAGGTGAAGGGGCGGGGCATTTCAGAGGAGTGTGTAATGCTGCATACGGGCCACTGGGTGAACAGATCCGCTGCCCGTTAGCAGCGAAGGTTTGCGGAGAGCTTCTCAAGATGAGAATCTGTCTGCACACTATTAAATACATGGGGCCCTGTCTGAGCCTCAAATGAGTAGTAAAAATGTTTCTAACAAATTTCAAAGTTATGTCTATTTCCATTTTCCCTGTATCATGTGACCACCATCAGCCAATCACACATGTACATAATAGGAGCTGGTGACTCAAAAGGGTAAATATAAAAGACAAGCACATTTTGTTAATGGAAGTAAATTGGAAAGTAATGTAAAATGATATGCACCATCTGCATCATGAAAGTTTAATTTTGACTTGAATGTCCCTTTAAAAGAGGCATAAAGATAGTATGAGTAGTATATCAACAAAAAAATGCATTGTTTATACATAAACCACATTGTAAATACATTAAAAAAATCAAATCTGTTAGAACAAGATGCCAGATTTAATAACCTTACTTGTACTAAAACTTGAATAACTCTATATAAACATTTACCAGCAACCTTCTGATCATGAGATATAGAATATAGTAGGGAATCATCAATGGATACACAGGCCTATATATAAATGACTTGCAATGTACCTGTGAATGCCCATTTAGAGCCAGATTACAAGTTTAGGGCTATTTATCCTCTTCTGACGACGGCTAAGACTGAATGAAGGTTCCTTTAAATGACGTCATCCAAGATGGTGTGCCTTCAATTCCGATTGGCTGATAGAATTCTATCAGTCAATCGGAATTAAGGTAGAAAAAATCCTATTGGCTGATCCAATCAGCCAATAGGATTGAGCTCGCATTCTATTGGCTGTTCCAATCAGTCAATAGATTGCGAGCTCAATCCTATTGGCTGATTGCATTCTATCAGCCAATCAGAATTGAAGGGACGCCATCTTGGATGATGTCATTTAAAGGAACCTTCATTCAGTCTTAGCCATCGTCAGAAGATGCTCCGCGTCGGATGTCTTGAAGATGGACCCGCTCCGTGCCGGATGGATGAAGATAGAAGATGCTGTCTGGATGAAGACTTCTGCCCGTCTGGAGGACCACTTTGCCCGGATTGGATGAAGACTTCTCCCGGCTTCGTTGAGGACTTCGGACCGGTTGGATGAAGACTTCTCCCGGTAAGGTGATCTTCAAGGGGTTAGTGTTAGGTTTTTTTAAGGGGTTATTGGGTGGGTTTTAGAGTAAGGTTCGTTGTGTGGGTGGTGGGTTTTAATGTTGGGGGGGATTTGTACTTTTTTTTTACAGGTAAAAGAGCTGATTACTTTGGGGCAATGCCCCTCAAAAGGTCCTTTTAAGGGCTATTTGTAATTTAGTGTCAGTCTTTTTTTATTTTGGGGGGGCTTTCTTATTTTGTTAGGGGGATTAGATTAGGTGTAATTAGTTTAAAAATCTTGTAATTTTCTGTAATTTAGTGTTTGTTTTTTTTGTACTTTAGATTTAATTTAATTGTATTTAATTGTATTTAATTTAGGGAAATAATTTAATTGTAGTGTAGTGTTAGGTGTAATTGTAACTTAGGTTAGGTTTTATTTTACAGGTACTTTTGTATTTATTTTAGCTAGGTGGTTATTAAATAGTTAATAACTATTTAATAACTATTGTACCTAGTTAAAATAAATACAAACTTGCCTGTAAAATAAAAATAAACCCTAAGCTAGATACAATGTAATTATTAGTTATATTGTAGCTAGCTTAGGGTTTATTTTATAGGTAAGTATTTAGTTTTAAATAGGAATAATTTAGTTAATTATAGTAATTTTTATTTATATTTATTTTAATTATATTTAAGTTAGGGGGTGTTAGGGTTAGACTTAGGTTTAGGGGTTAATAACTTTAATATAGTGGCGGCGACGTTGGGGGCAGCAGATTAGGGGTTAATAAATGTAGGTAGGTGGTGTCAATGTTAGGGAGGGCAGATTAGGGGTTAATAATATTTAACTAATGTTTGCGATGGGTTTAGGGGTTAATATATTTATTATAGTGGCGGCGATGTCCGGTTCGGCAGATTAGGGGTTAAAATTTGTATTTTAGTGTTTGTGATGTGGGGGGGGGGGCTCGGTTTAGGGGTTAATAGGTAGTTTTATGGGTGTTAGTGTACTTTTCAGCACTTTAGTTAAGAGTTTTATGCCACGGCGTTGTAGTGTAAAACTCTTATCTACTGACTTTAAAATGCGGTACCAGTCTTGACAGGAGAGGGTGTACCGCTCACTTTTTGTCAGACTCGTAATACCGGCGCTATGCAAGTCCCATTGAAAAAAGAGGATACACAATTTACGTAAGTGGATTTGTGGTATTTCCAAGTCTGGCCAAAAAAGTGAGCGGTACACCTGTACCTGCAAGACTCGTAATACCAGCGGGCATTAAAAAGCAGCGTTAGGACCGGCCAACACTGCTTTTTAAGCCTAACGCACAACTCGTAATCTAGCCGTTTTTTTCTTAGGGCGTCCTATATTTGCCACACTTGGAAAATAATGTCTGCAGATACCATTCTCTTGGTTTGTGGTCCAGTTTGTGAATTTAGGAGGGCACAAAGGGCTAGATTACGAGTGGAGTGGTAGTTTGTGCTCCCGCTCACACATTAACTTCTCTAGACTTCAGCTTTTTGCGGATGTAAGGTTGCGTGCGTATTACAAGTTGACAGTAAAAAGTTTCTGTTCACACGCTAATCCAACATGTGCAAAAAGCCAAACTTCAAATATTGCAACCACATTAACGTATTCCCCCACAGACTTCTATGAAGAGCAAGAAGTGAACAAAACAACAACACCCAGCCAATTGCGCAAACCAGATCGCATTTTCTCAAGTGCGCTAACTCAACATGAAATATTATTTCACATTCTAATGTTCACATGGCAATATTTATTCTATGTATTCTTAAATACAATATATATATAGTGCCCTCAACAAATATTGGCACACTTGGTAAATATGAGTAAAGAAGGCTGTGAAAAATGATCTTTATTGTTTAACCTTTTGATATTTTCTTTAAAAAATACACAAAAATACTCTGCTCTCATGGATATCAAACAATTGCAAACACAACACAGGTGTTTAAAAAACAAAAAAAAAGCTTTGTTAAATATACGTGTGACACAATTATTGGCACCCCTATGAATTCATATGTGACAATAGTACACTGTTCAAACAACCGACAAGTCTGAAGAGAAATCACACTAAGGGGAACATTTAGAAAGTTTTGAGATGCAGCTTTATAGTTAAGAAGCAACAGTAATCAGACCATTGCTTCTTAACCTATGCGCCCCCCATCTCCCCCCCATAGTTGGCAATTTACAGTCACCCTGAACAAGTCCAACCGGGATGATTAACAGCCCCTGCTGGCGTGAGATTAGCTGCTTGTGCAATGATAAATGCAGGCAGACTATTGCTGCCAGCTGGCTACGATACCAGGCAGATAGGTTCACTGGAGCGAGCCTTATCCTCCCAATGCTTGTAAAATGTTGGACTATGATTTAGTTAGTCACAGACACAAGGGGTCTTCTTGTTTCCACAAGACCTCAAATGAAGGGAGGTGTCGGAATAGCGTAGGGCGTAAGTAGTGACTCTTGGCAAGCAGATGGAGGTGAGGTATAATAATAACAGGACAGGACAGGTAAAAATGTCGTCTGTATTTATTAACAAAATACAACAGCAACGCGTTTCCCGGCTAGATAGGCCGCTTGTTAGCTCTAAGTATTGTGCTCAGTAACAATGAAAGCCCAGGTATAGTATAAAAATAGTTCCACTGTATTGCCACATATGTGCTTTAAATACAACAACAATCACTCTGGGGTCAGGATAACTCTTGGGACACTCTCTGTATGCCGTGTACAGCTAAACATACAATATACAAGAGTAGTTCCATGTTGATATGTAAGCTCTGCTTAGCAGTAGTGTCCTGATGCAGAAAAGTCTCCTAATGAAGTAATGAGGTAGAAAGTCCATATACCTACATATATTGTTCACCATTCCAGCAGCCCCAAGTAGTTCGCTGGTTAAACCGACTGAAATAATATAACTGTCTAATCTCGGGCTGTATTACAACAATATAAATTAGGGTTATTTGTAGTGTCCTGCTATACACCTTCGCAACATATGGACAGTGGACAAACAGGATCTGCTGCCATATGTATTATTTAATGCTCAAGTGAGAGTGTAAAGCCATCCCCTATACAGGAATACTCCACTTTACAGCACTTTGCTTTCCAGTGATTCACTAATACAGCGCTAATATGGACTTTGAAACAGTACTGTACTTATCGCGAGATTGTGAGAAAGGTTCGGTTTGTTTACACTATTGCAGAGCACTCCGTGTCTCAGTGTTGTAGTTTAGCAAATTTTAATACAGTAATTGTCACTGTTTTACAGGAACTGTACAGTTTTTATTGAATACTAACTAAATAGTGTACTGTACTGTGCTACCTTTAAACTAAAATATTACACAAATATATGTTAGTCCAAACATTTTTTCAAGTTTTAAACACACCAGCAAGTGAACAGAAAGCAAAAAACGCCTTGCTCTACAGCGGTGCTCCAGTCCCTAACTTGCTGTATTATAGCCAAAAGGCTCGAAGCGCCGCCTTCTTCCGCATTCAGAGATTCATGAAATCTCTAAATACACATCTTTAGTATATATCTATGTAATCCAAAAATTAGATTTCAGATATCCGAATGAATAAAACAGTAAAATTGAAAGAAAACGAAAAAACAAACAAAAAAAAAACAGACGCAATTCATCAGTATTTATTAGCTTCCTTTAAACTACTTTTAAAGGCTTAATACTTACCATAACACGTTCTGTTTAACAAAATTTTATTTAGTTTTGTTTTAAAGTAAATGAAAACTAATAATGCAGCCAACGAATATTCAGGGAAACAATTTTTTTTGAATATTCGGACTGAAAATTTCGTCAGAATTTTTTTTTTCTTCTCTGCACATTTCCAATGTGCTAAGAGGGATATGGTTGCACCTAACTGATGAGACCCAATGAAGGCCGAAAGGATTGTTGGGGGTTGTCATGTTCCTTGTTCATAAGAGAATTGCCTGGTATTTCAGCGCTGGACTGACCAAACTTGGCGGTATCAGACTGATATACTTCAGAAACGTTCTCCTCTCTGAAAAGCACGGTTGGGCTAAAAGAGGCTGCTCCTGGGTGGTAATTTGCAATAGAACAAGCTACTGAGCTGTTGTTTTACTATGTATAATTCTTTACTGTCCCTTTCATTGTTTACAGAAGAAGAAATAGGGGCCTATCTATCAAGCTCGCCAGAAACACAAGTTATGGAGCAGCGATCATAAAGACCACTACTCCATAACCCTGTCCGGCTGCTCTGAGCAGGTGGACAGAAATTGACGGAAATCAATCCGATCGAGTATGATCGGGTTGATTGACACCTCCCTGCTGGCGGCCGATTGACCGCGAGTCTGCAGGGGGTGGCGTTGCACCAGAAGCTCTTGTGAGCTACTGGTGCAATGCTGAATACGGAGAGCGTATTGAAATTACAGAGAAAAGCATACACTTGGGTTGCACTCCTAGGTCAAATTACGGAATAGTTGCAAATAATAATCACTTAGTTGCTGATCCAAGATTGCAATGTGGGAATAGGAATAGACACTACATTAAAATATAACTTTTATTGGGTTTTACAATTAAAATAGGAAAAATCATTAAAACCACACTTAAGTACCGACTGTAGTATATAGAAATATAATGAGCGAATTAATGGTTCAGTTAAGCAGTTATACCTGCTTGCATGCGAGCCTATTATACCTATCTACCGTTATACCTAACTTGTAAATTACCAGTAGTAGAGATCGGTTGGCTTAACGCTCTATATTAATACGTGTTTGCGGGAATGGAGTATAGGGTAAGACCACTTTTATTTAGACAGGTAGTTAACCCGTGACTGATTGAATATTATCATATATGAGCTTAGTAGACTAGCGTTATGATGGCACGCAATATTGTGACTCAGTTGAAATACCAGTCAGATGTGAGCTGTATGAGCTCAATATTGTTTAGCCGGTATGCACTACTGTAGTGTTAACCCAAATTACTGTGAATAGTACGAGGTAGGTAAAGTGCCAGTCAGCTATTTGTGGCGTGGGCTCCAAATAGCTCAGCAGACATTAGCCGTGCGGCGTCTTAAGCAAATATAGTCACAGTCAGAAGTGAATAGCGTAAATTCAGTCGAAACTGAATGGACATACGTCGTGTAGTGTCTAGATCCAATACCTGTCACCCACTTAGTTCTCATCTAGATTACTAGACTTAGTAAGGCAAGTGAAGTGCCGGTTAGTTATTTGTAGCATGGGCTCTAATAGAGCTAAATAAATGACAGCCGTGTGGTGTTTAAATGGGTAAGGTATCAGTCAGGTGTGAGTGGCGTGGACTCAGTTGAAACTGAATTATATTAGTCGTGCCGTTTCTCGGCCAAACACGTCCTCACACACTCGGTTCTAATGTAAATTATTCACTTCAGCGTGCTGGGCTAGAGTCCCATACATTCACTCTCAAACACACTTATAAATTTATGCAGGATAACTCAGATAACTGAAATTGTAATTTCATGATACATCTTGATAAAGGAGAGAGTTACTCCATCTAATGACTACAGTAAAAGTTCGGTAGCTTAAGGCTAATCTAAAACACAGGAGCTCCTAGGACTCCTCACCAATGCCCTAACGTCCCTAACATGTTTCGCCACTTAGCGTGGCTTTTTCAAATTCTCCGCATTCAGCGATGTCTGTCGGACCTGATCTGTACTTTCGGATCAGGTCCGACAGACATTTGTTAAATAGGCCTCATAGACTTTAGTGCCCAAATAGTGGCAACATAAATACAACCTAAATATGTTAACTTTAATAAAGAGATATGAAAGTAAAAATGAAACGTTCATGGTTTAAATAAAACATGCAATTTTAGGAACCATTACAATTGACATCTACTTTAAAATTGACTTTGTTCTTTTGGCTCACTTCTTAAAAGGCTATACCTAGGTTGACTCAGGAGCAGTAGTGCCTACTGGGAGCTAGCTGGATATTGGCCACCACACACATCTGCCTCTTGTGATTGTCTCACCATATGTGTTATTTTAAGTCCCTTTAAGTTATTTTGCAGTGAAGCGTACCTAGACTTTCTTTTCAACAAGCAGGTAACCAAAAAGCAAAATAGCAAAAAGCGCAGAGGGAGATAAGAGCACAGAAATAAAGAAATAAAACTGTTTATTTATTTATTTTTAAGTTATTAAAAGTTAAGAGCAACATTTCTTTGGCACATAGATAAAAGCAATCTCTACTTTAAAATCAGCTGCCGTGCCATTTATTTGTATCTATTGTAATTTCGTTTAAATGTCTAGATAGCTGAATCACATAAAAATAATGCCACACAAACAGAGTCTACGAAGTTGGGAAAGTAAAATTGCCTTCCTTTATCAGAAGTGACTTTCATCTTAATCTTTTAACCACTCCTGAAACGGAGTCTACATCAGCTGTGTGCATTCAAATCACAGGCGTGCATTACAGCCCACTCCAGAAGACAATAAAGCACTTTTTTTTTTTCATTCGCTGCATTTGTTAAAATAAATAAATAAATACATAAAAATAAAAAATCCTTGATGACAAACCCGAAGCATAAAATGCCAAGCAAAAATTTAGTTCAGCACAAGGTTATAAATATTTAAATGAATGTTAAATATTAATTGGTCTAAAACGTTATGTGAAAGTGGGTGTTATTTTTGTAATGAAAAGCTACCTTGAGGAGTTGTACGTTGTGCAATATTTCAAATGGGACTTGAGTAAGTTGCTCGTTCTCTGATCAGAAGCATGAGATTTATTTACTACAGTTTCTAACATTAATCCTCAAAATAATAATTAAAGGACTTTGTCCATAGATGCCAGATGTTATTTTATATAAACTGCAGTGTTTATAACAGAACCAAAAACACATTATTAAAATAAAAAAAAAACATGTTTACTTTACTAAATTATGAATTTGAGAACCATAAATAATTAATCATGCTATACATTTTAAAATAATGTCTAATGATAAAGTACTTTAAAGGGACATTCAATCCAAAATGTTTCTTCTATGATTCAGATAGAACACACAATTTTAAACAACTTTCCAATTTACTTCTATCTCATTTTATTTGTTTTCTTGTTATCCTTTGTTGAAAAGCAGGAATGTAAGCTGAGGAGCGTGCACGTGTCTGCAGTTTTTGCAACAATGTTATACATTTGCAAGAGCACTAGCTGTGCACGATACCTATTTAGATATTTCTTCAACAAAAAAATAACAATCAAAACAAATTTGATAAAAAAAATGACTTTGTATTCTCTATAAGAATCATGACAGACAATTTTTGGGTTTCATGTCCCTTGATTTGTTAAATAATTGTAATATTAAACAAATGCAGTTTTTTAACCTCAGAGAAGGGGAGCACAAATATCGCTTTAGCAAAAGTGATATTTTGCACTCCAGTTATAATCTGGTCCACAACGTTTCCCTGTGTATTTTTGTGTGAATGGTTAAATTATTTATTTTATATGATTTTTAAATTATGATTGGATAATGTATGCAACTCCTTCCCATAAAAAAATGCAGTATATGCCCCTTAGCGAGACATCCTGTTTTTAGGGTAAAAAGTGGCTTTTTAGAATTCCACAAGGAAAATAGAAATACTTGCAAGAATTCTTAAATAATCTGTCCAGCCAAGAGACATGTAATCTCATCAACCAAGAGACGTGTAATCTCATCAGACAAGAGACGTGTAATCTCATCAGCCAAGAGACGTGTAATCTCGCCAGCCAAGAGACCTGTAATCTCGCCAGCCAAGAGACATGTAATCTCGCCAGCCAAGAGACCTGTAATCTCATCAGCCAAGAGACCTGTAATCTCATCAGCCAAGAGACCTGTAATCTCACCAGCCAAGAGACCTGTAATCTCATCAGCCAAGAGACGTGTAATCTCGCCAGCCAAGAGACCTGTAATCTTGCCAGCCAAGAGACCTGTAATCTCATCAACCAAGAGATCTGTAATCTTGCCAGCCAAGAGACCTGTAATCTCGCCAGCCAAGAGACCTGTAATCTCGCCAGCCAAGAGACCTGTAATCTCACCAGCCAAGAGACCTGTAATCTCACCAGCCAAGAGACCTGTAATCTCATCAGCCAAGAGACCTGTAATCTCACCAGCCAAGAGACCTGTAATCTCGCCAGCCAAGAGACCTGTAATCTCACCAGCCAAGAGACCTGTAATCTCATCAGCCAAGAGACCTGTAATCTCATCAGCCAAGAGACCTGTAATCTCACCAGCCAAGAGACCTGTAATCTCATCAGCCAAGAGACCTGTAATCTCATCAGCCATTATTGGTTCACCCTGACCATAAATCTAAACATTGTAATAATCTTAGACTGTTAACATGGATCCATGAGGGAACATTAAAGTACTTTTTAATTTATTGTGTTAATCGGAGCTGTCAACCCACGTTGTTAACAACCAATTTTAATCAAAGTATTATAGGATTTTTATTTTTTATTTTTATTATATTTATCGGAGCTGTCAACCTACGTTCTTAACAACCAATTTTAATCAAATCACCAGTTTTATGAAAAGAGTTTATGAAAAGAGTTGATCGATAGAGACTGTTATATATGCTATGTTTTATATTTTTCCAGTAATGGAATAATATTTATCTATATCCTGTTGTAATAAATACTGATTTTTTTATATTTTTCCAGCAATGGAATAATATTATTTTATATTTATATTGTAATAAACATTTATTCAGAATTGCATTTGAGCCTTAGACCCTGCCTCTTCTGTTGGCGCTTTGATAGTTTACTGATAGTTAGACCTGTAATCTCACCAGCCAAGAGACCTGTAATCTCGCCAGCCAAGAGACCTGTAATCCCACCAGCCAAGAGACCTGTAATCTCACCAGCCAAGAGACCTGTTATCTCGCCAGCCAAGAGACCTGTAATCTCACCAGCCAAGAGACCTGTAATCTCGCCAGCCACGAGACCTGTAATCTCGCCAGCCAAGAGACCTGTAATCTCACCAGCCAAGAGACCTGTAATCTGACCAGCCAAGAGACCTGTAATCTCACCAGCCACGAGACCTGTAATCTCATCAGCCAAGAGACCTGTAATCTCATCAGCCAAGAGACCTGTAATCTTGCCAGCCAAGAGACCTGTAATCTCACCAGCCAAGAGACCTGTAATCTCGCCAGCCAAGAGACATGTAATCTCGCCAGCCAAGAGACCTGTAATCTTGCCAGCCAAGAGACCTGTAATCTCACCAGCCAAGAGACCTGTAATCTCGCCAGCCAAGAGACCTGTAATCTCGCCAGCCAAGAGACCTGTAATCTCGCCAGCCAAGAGACCTGTAATCTTGCCAGCCAAGAGACCTGTAATCTCGCCAGCCAAGAGACCTGTAATCTCACCAGCCAAGAGACCTGTAATCTCACCAGCCAAGAGGCCTGTAATCTCACCAGCCAAGAGACCTGTAATCTTGCCAGCCAAGAGACCTGTAATCTTGCCAGCCAAGAGACCTGTAATCTCACCAGCCAAGAGACCTGTAATCTCACCAGCCAAGAGACCTGTAATCTCACCAGCCAAGAGACCTGTAATCTCACCAGCCAAGAGACCTGTAATCTTGCCAGCCAAGAGACCTGTAATCTCACCAGCCAAGAGACCTGTAATCTCACCAGCCAAGAGACCTGTAATCTCACCAGCCAAGAGACCTGTAATCTCGCCAGCCAGGAGACCTGTAATCTCGCCAGCCAAGAGACCTGTAATCTCGCCAGCCAAGAGGCCTGTAATATCGCCAGCCAAGAGGCCTGTAATCTCGCCAGCCAAGAGGCCTGTAATCTCGCCAGCCAAGAGACCTGTAATCTCATCAGCCAAGAACCTGTAATCTCGCCAGACAAGAGACCTGTAATCTCGCCAGCCAAGAGACCTGTAATCTCGCCAGCCAAGAGACCTGTAATCTTGCCAGCCAAGAGACCTGTAATCTCACCAACCCAGATACCTTTATGGAACTGGCCCTTATAGAGAACAATTTAATTCCAGCATGTAAAATAGATATTTGTGTTCACATTACAGGGATATAAACAGGGGTCAAGTCGAACGGGAGCGCATGGGAACGGACTTCCTGCACTATTTTTGCAGGAGGAACTAAATTCCCTCTGGACAGAGAACAGAAACACTTTAGTAAACGCTGCTGCTGCTGGTGGGATTAGCTGGATCACAGTCTGGTTAGAGGGATAGTGAGATCCTCTATTAATGGGCAGTAACACTTCCTACAATACACTAGATGTAAGACTGTCAGCTGTCCTGCTGTGTTATAACCCAGTAATGTGTGTAACACATGGTGCTTACATTTCTGTGTGGCTTGCTTTGGGGTTATTTAGCCCCCTCAGCAGAAAAATAGATTATTACACCTTAAATGGGTGAGACTCTGTGACAGAGGAGGATTCTCAGGCCCAAAGGCAACCATTCAAACCTTCATAGGATTTAATTTACTTTTATTAACCAAAGTGTATAGCTTATATACATATAAATACAGTGTGTGTGTATATGTATATATATATATATATATATATATATATATATATATATATATATATATATATATATATATACAGTATATAAACAAAATACATTTATTGGGTTTCATATCCCTTTAAAAGAAAAAATGTAGTACATAGTTAATTTAAAGGGACACTGAACCCAAAAAAAATTCTTTTGTGATTCAGATAGAGCATGAAATTTTAAGCAACTTTCTAATTTACTCCTATTATCAATTTTTCTTCATTCTCTTGGTATCTTTATTTGAAATGCAAGAATGTAAGTTTAGATGCCGGGCCCATTTTTGGTGAACAACCTGGGTTGTCCTTGCTGATTGGTGGATAAATTCATCCACCAATAAAAATGTGCTGTCCAGAGGACTGAACCAAAAAAAGCTTAGATGCCTTCTTTTTCAAATAAAGATAGCAAGTGAACAAAGAAAAATTGATAATAGGAGTAAATCAGAAAGTTGCTTAGAATTGAATCACGAAAGAAAAAAATTGGGTTCAGTGCCCCTTTAAGAGTGTGTTTTGAACTATATTTTAACTTAAACACATTTAAAAAAAAATGTGTTTATTTATGGTTTTAAAGCTGAAACGTCTTAAAAAAAATCTTTGAATAGCTGCCATAAAAATGATTTATTATTCTAATTGCCAGTGCACAAAGTTCATTGTGTAGCCCTGCCACTAAACACTAAACAATGTGATGATACGCTTCACTGTGATGACATTTTCGTTCTTGCTATATTTTCTATTACATTGTAAATGCCTGAGCTATATCTTATTCTATGTCACTGATAGCATAAAGTGCAATGTTATGGGTGATGTCATTTTGTGAGATAAACTTATATCAGACAGTAAACACCTGGTAATTACAGACACTTCTGTTATCTTGCTATACAATTTTACATCATAATTTTATTATCTGCTTTTGTTTATATTCTCTAGGATTTTACCTTTTGTGTTTTGCGAAAAAAACGATTGCAAGTAACGCTATCTTCACTTGAATTTAAAGGGATATTAAACACAATTTTTTTTCCTGCTTTAGATAGAGCATGCAATTTTAAGCAAATTTACTCCTATTATCAATTTTTCTTCATTCTCTTGGTATCTTTAATATAAAAGCAGGAATTTAAGCTTAGGAGCCGGTCTATTTTTGGTTCAGCACCTGGGTAGCGCTTGTTGAATGGTGTAGCCAATGTAGTCACCAATCAGAAAGTTCTAACCAGGGATCTGAACCAAAACTAGGCCGGCTCATAAGGTTTAATTATTGCTTTTTCAAATAAAGATCCCAAGAGAACAAAGAAAATTGATAATAGAAGTAAATTAGAAAGTTGCTTAAAATTGCATAATGAAAGAAAAAATTTGGGTTTAGTATCCCTTTAAAAAGAATGGTACAAATGGAACACAATGTACTTTTTTATTTTATGACAAAATAAACTGTATTACAAACAATCTCTATCTCAATAAGAGAAATGCATGCACTACTTTCAGATATGTGATCATGCATGTTTTTCTCAAAAAGAACAGTAAACATAAGTTGCAGTGACAATATTGATCCTTCCTTTTTACGGTTGATCTCACACCTGAGACTATACCACTGGCCATTAATTCCTTAATTAATGAATTAATTAATGAATTATTTAATTAAAGCAACAGCAGAATCAAAAATAAACTTTCATGATTCAAATTGAGCATGCAGTTTTACGTTTTCCAATTTACGTCTAGTATCAAATTTGCTTTGCTCTCTTGGTATGAAAGGTATTGTCCATTTAAAACACCTATTGTTTAAAGTATGATAAACCTTCCAATGTTTACGCAGTCAAAATCCTAAAATTAGGAATGTGCATTCGGATCCTTTGTTGGGATCCAAATTCCTGAGTAGGCAGCCGTTCATGCCGTTCCAATCTTTTTGTACCCGGATTGATTCTAATGAAAGATCCTCACACTAAGATCCGACTACGAAAAGATCCGAACGACACGAGCGCCCACCTACTTCCACATTTGGATCCTCACAGAGGATATAAATGCGCATCTCTACCAAGAATTAACTTCATGAAGTATCAGATCTTGTCATGCATTCCAGAATATGAAGGTCAGTGTCTTAGAAATTATAAAAAAAATGCTTTGAAAGTTGTAAAGAATGTGTCAGTGCAACATTTAGGGGCAATAGGCTAGTTTGTTACATAGGGGAAGGTATTAGCAGGGGGCAATAGGCTAGTTTGTTACATAGGGGAAGGTATTAGCAGGGGGCTATAGGCTAGTTTGTTACACAGGGGAAGGTGTTAGCAGGGGGCTATAGGCTAGTTTGTTACATAGGGGAAGGTATTAGCAGGGGGCAATTTAAGTAATCACTAGTTAGGATTTGTACAATAGGGGTTAAATCATTTTTCACAAAAGAGCAGTTTTAGAGGGAGGTTCAGAAGTAATTCATGTAAACATCCCTGTGAATGGAAATCACTTTCTAGATGTGATAAGAACAAATGCAGTGAGCAAATTAAGCACTGCCTCAAATAACAAAGGGACATGAAAAAATAAAATAAAAATCAATGTATTTATATTACATATTTGTTTCATTGTCATGTCATTCTTTGTTGAAGAGATACTTAGTGTACACATGTTTAATGCACTTCATGACAGGAGCTCACCTCAACCTGGTTTTCAACAATGGCCACCAAGACAATGAAGACAATATGATAATACAAGTAAAGTTTAAATATTTGTGTATATATATATATTGCATGCTCGATCTGAATCATAAAAGAGCAATATTGGGTTTCGTGTTCCTTTAAGTTGTTTTATGAGGATTAAAGGGGCATACAAACCCAAAAATGTTCTTTCATGATTGAGATAGAGCATACAATTTTACACAACCTTACAATTTACTTCAATGATCTAATTTGCTTTGTTCTTCTGGTATCCTTTGCTGAAAAACATACATAGGTAGGCTCAGTAGCTGGGAACTCGCCACTGATTGGTGGCTGCACCTATATGCCTGTTGTCATTGGCTTACCAATGTTTTCAGTTAGCTTTCAGTAGTGCATTGCTGCTCCTTCAATAAATGATACCAAGAGAATGAAGCAAAATTGGAAATATAAGTAAATTGGAAAGTTGTTCAAAACTGTACGCTCTAGCTGAATCATGAAATAAATATGTTGGGTTCCATATCCCTTAAATCAATACTTTACATGTGCTGGTAGAATAGATATCCTGTTTTTAATCTTCAGTTAAAAGCCAATAATACCAAAATTAAAATGCACATATGATATAGTCCCTTCGGATGAATTAAACTTGAAATATATTTGCATAGGTTTCCAGGAAGATAAAGCTTAGAGTAATCTTCCATGTTAAACTTTTGACAGTTCATGAGACCTGTTACCTGGAACTATCCAATCATTAAGAGAGTTTATCCATTTTCCATCTCCTAAAGGGACGCTGAACCAAAACATTTTCTTTTGTGATTTAGATAGAGCATGCAATTTTAAGCAACTTTCTAATTTACTCCTATTATCAAATTGTCTTCATTATCTTGGTATCTTTATTTGAAAAGCAAGAATGTAAGTTTAGATGCCAGCCCATTTTTGTTGAGCAACCTGTGTTGTTCTTGCTGATTGGTGGACAAATGCACCCACCAGTAAACTAGTGCTGGCTCTTTGGCGTAGATGCCTTCTTTTTCAAATAAAGATAGCAAGAGAACAAAGTTAAATTGAAAATAGGAGTAAATTAGAAAGTTGCTTAAAATCGCATGCTCTATCTGAATCACAAAAGAAAAAAATTAGGTTCAGTGTCCCTTTAAACTAAGGTCACATTTGGATGCCCATGATACCTCAACTATGTAATAATCCATGCATTTTCTTCCTCTGCTGGGGTTGATTTTTTTCTTGATCATGAAAAAGAATAGAACTATAGGACTATGATTTGGGAGTAAAGGAATAAACAAAATCAAGTGAACTTTGTTTCCAGAAACCTTTTTATTTTATTTTAAATGGTTTAGTTCTTAAAGGGATATGAAAATCAAAAATGAAAAAGATATTTTGTGATTCAGGTAGAGCATGTGATTTTTATAACATTTCTAATTTATTCCGAAGGTCAAATTGCCTTCTTTCTCTTGGTATCTTTCATTAAAAAGTTATCATATTTCTGTACAAAATAAACTGAAATTGTATATTTATTTAGAAAGCATTAACAATATCTGACCTTATAATATGCAGCACAAATACATAATAACAAAATTGTAATTGCTAGTTACATTATCAAATTTATATTTATAAACCAATTATTATCCAAGAGAAGAATAACAGCAGCGTTTGCATGAGTCGTGTCCATCTGATTGGTAGTCGACTCAAGCAGTGTTGATATCCTTGACAGTAGAAAAAAATATACTGGTAATCAGACATTATAAGATGTAGGAGGGAATATAAAAATCGCACAGAAATAAAATGAGTGCAAACTTTTATTGTCTCCTGTCTTTGTCACTGCGCGAAACCAGAGTCGTATATAAGAAAAATGTGACACAATAATGGCAAGTAATTTACTCAAGGATGTTTGTGTGCCTTAAAATGCTTTCAACATACAATGGTTTAAACACGTTGCAAGTGTATATGCATCAGCACCATTATTCTACAAGGAACTTCCCTATTTGCGCATGATATGACTTTTATAATGCTATTAAAACCATCTCATAAAAAGTGCCTTAGAAAACAATGATACACGATGTTTCAAGGAGTTTTGAATCTCTCATATAATGTCACATTGAGATTGTGCTGGTGCAATGAATAGATTTTGTTTATTAAACTTGGGAATAGCACACATTCCTATTCTATTTTTCTGCTACTAGGAAAGCCACACATGTCATTCAACATCTGAAGGTCCTGAAATATCTACAGACATTTTTTTTCTTCTTCAACAATTCTCTTGGAAGGTTAACCTTTTTATTTCTGGCAACTATTTACATTGTCTTCTGTATATTTTACTAAACCTAAAAATAAATTTAAAGGGACAGTCTACACCAGAATTTTTATTGTTTTAAAAGATAGATAATCCCTTTATTACCCATTCCCCAGTTTTGCATAACCAACACATTTATATAAAAATACTTTTAACCTCTGTGATTATCTTGTATCTAAGCCTCTGCAAACTGCCCCTTTTTCAGTTCTTTTGACAGACTTGCAGTTTAGCCAATCAGTGCCTGCTCCCAGATAACTTCACGTGCACGACACCAGTGTTATCTATATGAAATACATGAACTAACACCCTCTAGTGGTGAAAAACTGTTAAAATGTAATCTGAAAGAGGTGGGCTTCAAGGTCTAAGAAATTAGCATATGAATCTCCTAGGTTAAGCTTTTTAACTAAGAATACCAAGAGAACAAAGCAAAATTGGTGATAAAAGTAAATTGGAAAATTGTTTAAAATTACTTGCTCTATCTGAATCATGAAAGTTTATTTTGGCCTAGACTGTCCCTTTAATATTTAAATGTGATTTTTTTTTATTTAGATACAGATTATTAGTTAATAATATAGTACTACAATAAAATTACTTTAAACACCAAGTAAAAACATATATAAAAACACATTAAACTCCAAATTGTACTTTTATAATTCAGACAGAGCAAGTGGTTTTCTTTTTTTTTTTCCAATTTACTTCAATGATCTAATTTGCCTCATTCTCTTGGTAGTTGAAAAGCATACCTAGATAGGTTTAAAAAAATCAGCAATACAGGGAGCTAGTTGTCGATTTGTGACTAAATATAAATGCCTCTTGTCATTGGTTCATCAAATTTGTTAAACTGCAAACAAAACATAACAAAAGAATGACGCACCTACCCTTTGGAACACTATCCCTCGCTGTCAGACTTTCACCTAGGGGCCGATTTATCATTGTCTGTCCGACATGATACGCTGTTGGCATTTAACATTGCACAAGCAGTTATGGTAAACTGCTTGTGCAATGCTGCCCCCTGCATAGGATCAGGTGGATTGCAGACTGCAGCCTCAGAGGCAGCGGACAAGTTATGGAGCGGTTGTTTCCGGCGAGCCTGAAGGCTCGCGTGTAAACAGAGGCATCAGTGTCCATTTGGCCCTTGATAAATCGGCCCCTTTATCTTTCTTTTAAATGCTCCCTAAATACATTTTTGTTCAGAGAAGCCTAAGACCCAACTCAGTAACAAATGAATCCCACTTAACTAATAATTGCCCTAATCTAACTCTGTATTAACATCATTCTCACCCTTGCAGTCCTCACCTCCTGTTTCTCACATAAATTTGATGATTGAAGTCAATTGGAAAGTTTTGTAAAATTGTATGCTCCATCTGAATCATTAAAGAAAAAGTTTGGGTTTCATATCCCTTTAAATGGTTTGAGGGAAAATGAAAACGCCAAGGGCCAGATTAGGAGTGGAGCGCAGGTGTTTGCGTGCGGGCGATATGAGTTTTTTTGCTGGTATTATGAGTTGAAAGTAAATGTGATCGCTTGAATGCAATCATTATTTACACTAGAATGATTCCCAAGACTTCAGAACTCTGTTTAATTGTTTCACAAAACAAAAAAGTTGCACAAAACACATCAAAGATATATTAAAAAGTATAGTTATACTTATAATAACACCATCTAATTAAATTATTTAAAAAAAAAATATGCACACAAATGTTATAAGGGCTCAAATATATAAGATCTCAGGTGTTAGAAAAAAAATATAGGCAAAGGACTTTAACATAGAGATACATACATATACTAAATATGTATATATATATATATATATTAGATTAGATTTGTTTATTGTCATTGTACAGAGTAAAAAAACAGAGACAATGAAATTGTAGTTGAATAATCTAATCTATCCATAACACAAGGTAGTACTATAACGGTAAATCTGACAAAGGACGATAAAATCAAGTGACTCATGCAAAAAGTTTTCATACCACAAAAATATGTAAAGTGCAATATGCAAGAGAGAAAAAAAAAATATTTCTATACCACAAAGTATATAAAATACAATATGCAAGAAAATGATTTCAAAATTAAGAAGTATATAAGGTGCATGTAATAGTGAATAATATATAAATAAGTAAATAGATAGGCACCATGTGTAAATTTACATTGTATAATGTGAGGTGAATCATTTCAGAATAAAGTGGAGTGAATATAGACCATTGACAGAAAAACTGTTGAATTAGGCAACCATTAGCCAGCACTTGCTCTATGGTTGAATAAAAAAAGTCCATCAATATATATATATATATATATATATATATACAGGGAGTGCAGAATTATTAGGCAAATGAGTATTTTGACCACATCATCCTCTTTATGCATGTTGTCTTACTCCAAGCTGTATAGGCTCGAAAGCCTACTACCAATTAAGCATATTAGGTGATGTGCATCTCTGTCATGAGAAGGGGTGTGGTCTAATGACATCAACACCCTATATCAGGTGTGCATAATTATTAGGCAACTTCCTTTCCTTTGGCAAAATGGGTCAAAAGAAGGACTTGACAGGCTCAGAAAAGTCAAAAATAGTGAGATATCTTGCAGAGGGATGCAGCACTCTTAAAATTGCAAAGCTTCTGAAGCGTGATCATCGAACAATCAAGCGTTTCATTCAAAATAGTCAACAGGGTCGCAAGAAGCGTGTGGAAAAACCAAGGCGCAAAATAACTGCCCATGAACTGAGAAAAGTCAAGCGTGCAGCTGCCAAGATGCCACTTGCCACCAGTTTGGCCATATTTCAGAGCTGCAACATCACTGGAGTGCCCAAAAGCACAAGGTGTGCAATACTCAGAGACATGGCCAAGGTAAGAAAGGCTGAAAGACGACCACCACTGAACAAGACACACAAGCTGAAACGTCAAGACTGGGCCAAGAAATGTCTCAAGACTGATTTTTCTAAGGTTTTATGGACTGATGAAATGAGAGTGAGTCTTGATGGGCCAGATGGATGGGCCCGTGGCTGGATTGGTAAAGGGCAGAGAGCTCCAGTCCGACTCAGACGCCAGCAAGGTGGAGGTGGAGTACTGGTTTGGGCTGGTATCATCAAAGATGAGCTTGTGGGGCCTTTTCGGGTTGAGGATGGAGTCAAGCTCAACTCCCAGTCCTACTGCCAGTTTCTGGAAGACACCTTCTTCAAGCAGTGGTACAGGAAGAAGTCTGCATCCTTCAAGAAAAACATGATTTTCATGCAGGACAATGCTCCATCACACGCGTCCAAGTACTCCACAGCGTGGCTGGCAAGAAAGGGTATAAAAGAAGAAAATCTAATGACATGGCCTCCTTGTTCACCTGATCTGAACCCCATTGAGAACCTGTGGTCCATCATCAAATGTGAGATTTACAAGGAGGGAAAACAGTACACCTCTCTGAACAGTGTCTGGGAGGCTGTGGTTGCTGCTGCACGCAATGTTGATGGTGAACAGATCAAAACATTGACAGAATCCATGGATGGCAGGCTTTTGAGTGTCCTTGCAAAGAAAGGTGGCTATATTGGTCACTGATTTGTTTTTGTTTTGTTTTTGAATGTCAGAAATGTATATTTGTGAATGTTGAGATGTTATATTGGTTTCACTGGTAAAAATAAATAATTGAAATGGGTATATATTTGTTTTTTGTTAAGTTGCCTAATAATTATGCACAGTAATAGTCACCTGCACACACAGATATCCCCCTAAAATAGCTAAAACTAAAAACAAACTAAAAACTACTTCCAAAAATATTCAGCTTTGATATTAATGAGTTTTTTGGGTTCATTGAGAACATGGTTGTTGTTCAATAATAAAATTAATCCTCAAAAATACAACTTGCCTAATAATTCTGCACTCCCTGTATGTGTGTGTGTGCATATGTATTTATATGTATATATATATATATATATATATATATATATATATATATATATATATATATATATATATAGATAGATAGATATATAGATATATATATAGATATATAGATATTTATATTTACAGACATATACATATATTCACATATATACATATATACACATACATATATTCACATATATACATATACAGGTAGCCCTCAGTTTACGCTGGGGTTAGGTGCCGGAAGGAATGTATGTAATTGAAACCGTTGTAAATTGAAACCCAGTTTATAATGTAAGTCAATGGGAAGTGAGGGAGTTAGGTTCCAGGCCCCTCTCAAAATTGGCTTAAGTAACACCTAATACATTATTTTTAAAGCTTTGAAATGAAGACTTTAAATGCTAAACAGCATTATAAACCTAATAAAATAATCACACAACACAGACTTTACTTGCATTTTTCTGCAAACAGTTCTTTCTATGCATTCCAATCTGGACTGATTTATAGACAGGAAGATCTTGTTCCTTTGCAAGCTGCTTGATAGCTCAGGTCTGGTTAAACTGATTAATTTCAGCTTGCTTGGCTTGCATATCTTTGCTGCAACACAAGCGGACAGCTCCACCTACTGGCTATTTTAATCAATGCACTGCTTCTCAATGCTTTTCAATAGTAGACACATGACGGTGCAAATTGAACCGTTGTAAACCGAGGGCCATCTGTATATATATATATATATACATATATTCACATATATACACATACATGTGCATTAGAGCACTTTGCAGTCAAGTACATGCAAAAATGTAAAAGCATATTTAGGAAATATTTATTTCATTTTATTGTTTAAACTATGTATTTACTGTAAAAAATCACATTCCAATGTTCTGCATATTGGGAAATAAGTATTTCTAAATAGATATTCCTATATACAGTATATATATATATATATATATATATATATATATATAGGGAGTGCAGAATTATTAGGCAAATGATTATTTTGACCACATAATCCTCTTTATGCATGTTGTCTTACTCCTAGCTGTATAGGCTCGAAAGCCTACTACCAATTAAGCATATTAAGTGATGTGCATCTCTGTAATGAGAAGGGGTGTGGTCTAATGACATCAACACCCTATATCAGGTGTGCATAATTATTAGGCAACTTCCTTTCCTTTGGCAAAATGGGTCAAAAGAAGGACTTGATAGGCTCAGAAAAGTCAAAAATAGTGAGATATCTTGCAGAGGGATGCAGCACTCTTAAAATTGCAAAGCTTCTGAAGCGTGATCATCGAACAATCAAGCGTTTCATTCAAAATAGTCAACAGGGTCGCAAGAGGCGTGTGGAAAATCCAAGGCGCAAAATAACTGCCCATGAACTGAGAAAAGTCAAGCGTGCAGCTGCCAAGATGCCACTTGCCACCAGTTTGGCCATGTTTCAGAGCTGCAACATCACTGGAGTGCCCAAAAGCACAAGGTGTGCAATACTCAGAGACATGGCCAAGGTAAGAAAGGCTGAAAGACGACCACCACTGAACAAGACACACAAGCTGAAATGTCAAGACTGGGCCAAGAAATATCTCAAGACTGATTTTTCTAGGGTTTTATGGACTGATGAAATGAGAGTGAGTCTTGATGGGCCAGATGGATGGGCCCGTGGCTGGATTGGTAAAGGGCAGAGAGCTCCAGTCCGACTCAGACGCCAGCAAGGTGGAGGTGGAGTACTGGTTTGGGCTGGTATCATCAAAGATGAGCTTGTGGGGCCTTTTCGGGTTGAGGATGGAGTCAAGCTCAACTCCCAGTCCTACTGCCAGTTTCTGGAAGACACCTTCTTCAAGCAGTGGTAAAGGAAGAAGTCTGCATCCTTCAAAAAAAACATGATTTTCATGCAGGACAATGCTTCATCACACGCGTCCAAGTACTCCACAGCGTGGCTGGCAAGAAAGGGTATAAAAGAAGAAAATCTAATGACATGGCCTCCTTGTTCACCTGATCTGAACCCCATTGAGAACCTGTGGTCCATCATCAAATGTGAGAATTACAAAGGAGGGAAAACAGTACACCTCTCTGAACAGTGTCTGGGAGGCTGTGGTTGCTGCTGCACGCAATGTTGATGGTGAACAGATCAAAACACTGACAGAATCCATGGATGGCAGGCTTTTGAGTGTCCTTGCAAAGAAAGGTGGCTATATTGGTCACTGATTTGTTTTGTTTTTGTTTTTGAATGTCAGAAATGTATATTTGTGAATGTTGAGATGTTATATTGGTTTCACTGGTAAAAATAAATAATTGAAATGGGTATATATTTGTTTTTTGTTAAGTTGCCTAATAATTATGAACAGTAATAGTCACCTGCACACACAGATATCCCCCTAAAATAGCTATAACTAAAAACAAACTAAAAACTACTTCCAAAACTATTCAGCTTTAATAATAATGAGTTTTTTGGGTTCATTGAGAACATGGTTGTTGTTCAATAATAAAATTAATCCTCAAAAATACAACTTGCCTAATAATTCTGCACTCCCTGTATATATATATATACATATATATATATATATATATATATATATATATATATATATATCTGTATATATCTATACCTATATATAATCATTTAGATATAGGTATAAATATATATTGTACCAAAATATAATCACATATGTGTAGAAATATGTATTTACGAATAAATAAAAAAAATTCTGCTGTGTGAAGAACATTGGAATGTGAAATATTCATTTTTTTTATCTCAAGTTAGTGCACTTGAGAATATGCTTTTTTCTCTATTGACTTCTATCGGTGAATAGGATAGGGCGCGCAATATTCTAAGTTCGGCTTTTCGCACGCATTGGGTTAGCGCGCAAGTGATAACTTTTACTTTCACCTTGTAATACGAGGGCAACCCAACACAGTGCAGTTAGCGTGCAAGCAAAAGCGCTAATTAGTACTCCACTCTGGCCCTTAGAGTTTAATATCCCTTTAAAGATTAATTTTATGCTATTATTTAATTATTCCTCTCACACTTGCCACTGCATACATTTTTAATTCAATCCTTATCATAACTTTCTCTGCCATTCCTTATTATTTTTTTATCCCAATAAGGTGTGAGAAACGCTGATTTCTATGGATCACTGCTTTGAGTGAGCAAATAAATATTCCTCTATTATAAGCATTATGTTCCAGCGATTATGAAAATGTCAAAGTTTAATTCTGCTGAAGAGATGAGTATGCTTCATTTAAATAGTGTCTCTATTAATTAGAACAAAATATTAATTCAGCGCTCCGTAGGAAGCTCTTTTTGGTCCTATAATTTTCTTCTGTACCGTGCCAATTTTCTGTTTTGTAAATAACAATGAAATATTTGTATGTAACTGACTGACACAGCATTTTACTGCATGGGTGACAGACATTTTACTTGTCCATGACAGGACATGCAATACCATGAATTATGGCCATAATAGCTCCAATTGGCTGAAGGCACACTCAAATGCATTAGTGGTGCAATAATACCCCCCCCCCCCACACCAACACTTTACCTTTGATAGGGCCAATTCAACAGTTTTATTACAATCTATCTGAAACTATCTGCCCACAGCTTTTTGGAAAAAATTGGGAGCTTATTAAGGTTGTGCACAAGCGAAAAGGGGTTTATCGCGGCTCTTTGCGCACATCAGAAGTAGTGCACGTATTACATGTTGAAAAAATGCATTTGTTTATAGCGCAATAGAATTTAAAGCACGTCAGGATATCACAACTTCAGCACTCTGTTTAACGTGCAAAATATTGCACAAAACACATCAACATTATATTTAAAAGTAAAATTACAGCAATAATAACACTATGTAATAAAAAGTATTAATATATATCTATATCTATATATATTGCATAAAAAAGTTATAAATGCTCAGAGATATGAGGTTTAACATAGATATGCATTCATATACATGTCTATAGATGTATATGTATGTAAATATATATTTATTTGTGTGTACATATATATTTATCATAAAAATAATCCCAGCCAAGGAGTCTTACAATAATCAGCAAATAATTTTTAATAAATGTATATCCTGTATATGTTACAGAAAGGAAGACAAAATTAGATGAGAGCTTACTCACATCCACACCAACCCCATCCACCAAACATATCCGTATCAAAATAAAAAAAGTATTCTATATATTCTATAAAAACACAAAAATAGATTCTAAACAATCATGAAAAAGAAAAACAAGCTATCAATCTAAATAAGACAACACACCCCCCGGACACACTCCACCTATCACACCAAAAATAGATGTTAGTACAGCTTTAAAAACTGCCAGAGATAATAGGCACAAAATTTCACGATCTTTTAATGTCCTAATGTTGCATCAATTGTATCCAGAAAATCAAAGTTCATATTGCAATAACTGTATGAGGTGCATATTAATGTCCTTAATTGTATCCAGACTGAAAAAAAGAAAACAAAGTTCTTGTGCAAGATTCAAAGTATTATGAAATGCAAATGAGTTGTATGCATTAGCCCTTGTAGCCCAGATCCTATGGGTATAAACATATTGGGCTTGCCAAGAGGAACTGATGCATATTAAAATGTCTTTTGTTTTATCGTGAATGAACACTCTTGAAAGGTGGCAGTGGTATGCGTATGAAATTTTGCTTCGAAAAGACAAACTTGTGCTGATAGGTGTCCCTTCAACTGTACTATCAAATGTATAGCCACAATGTTGTAATACAGGTTGCCGTGTTATAGCGAGGTATACTCGTACAGCAGATCCAACCTCACACCCTTTAGGTTATATTCACTCACGGTATGGTTTTAACATAGCATATAAAATCTGAAAGCTCCCAAACTGTGTCGGAACATAACAGAAAGTGTTAGCAACAGAATCCCTATATTGTGGGACAGGTAACAGTTATTCCAGTAAAGCTGAAAGCCATTCGTATTACACGATGTTACCTGTGACGTCTGAATGCTGATAGATGTACCGATACCGTGAGGCTTTTCCCCGGCGTAATCTTTGGTGTGGAAATAGACTGCTTTTACGCTAATCCCATCTTGCTCCTTCCATCAGGCCAACCGTTAACAGAAATTAGCATGCAATGTGGCTACAGCAGTACAGGTAAGTTAAGGTGGTTGTGTCTCTGCTGGTTCTGACGCGCGTTTCAGGGACTCCTCCCCTTTGTCAAGGAATATCCAGCTCAAGTCGGAAGGTGGTATTTAAACACATTCATCAGATAGCCTATTGGATGTTGACTACACACTCCTCCAAAGCGTCACAATGTACCTGTATTTACAATTTTAATACATACTTGAAATGGCATACAGATATGAACAACACTCGCAAATATACCACACACGCACACTTTGTTAAACACGAACATACTAGAAAAGATACAGAAAGAAATTACACACTTAGTGCGCACCGAAAGAATACAAGACATATACGCTAAATCTGCTCAAATCTCTCTGAGTTCCAACAAAGTGATTATAAATAAATAAGTAAGTAGATGAAAATTCCCAGGAAGTATAAATACTAGCCCATAGAACATTGAAACGGACCATATTAAATGTCCGGTAAAATTTAATATGAAAATAAAACGAAATCAATTTTTCAATAATTCTGATCAGTGTTTATTATGATGTATACACTAGTCTCTATAGAATTATAACGAGCACACTGATTCGGACCCATAGCTTAAAAAAATGAAAAGCAAACTGGAATGATGGCTAATATAATGCAAATTACCTGGGAATATATATGCTAGTCCATAATGCATTGCAATCAGACAATACCATTTGTCCAATAAAGCTCATTATCCCAATAAACAGCTAAACTGAGTGCACACTATAGTGACGTAAAAACTAAACGCTCCATATAGTTAGGATAAATATAGATAAATACGCAAATGAATTTATGTTGAATCTAATCAATGTGAAGTATGGTGTATGTGCTGGTCTATACTAAATTGTATCAAACATACTAACAGGTGCCCATAGCTTAAATATCAAACTACAATAATGGATAGTCCGGTGGACCTACCCACAGTACCGAATTGTAATATATAGACCCACAATATCAAATATACCTCTACACTGGATAGAGAGAAACTATAGATCCTAAGTACTGTCATCAATCGTAATAGATAACCCAGATGCAACCAATTGAGATTAATATATATGATGAATTTAAGAGATACACCTTAATGGATAATATGTCCAAAAAGTGGAAACTAAAAGAAAGCTCATATATTATAAAGCATACGTGGATCAAATTACAAGATGAAAGATTAAATACAATTACCCCAAGAAATGTCCCTATTTAAACCTTTGGGTACTATAGTATCCAATTTTCTGATCCACTGAGCTTCTTTTCTGAATAATAATTGCTGTCTATCCCCACCTCTATGTAGGGGAGGTACCCCATCAACAATTTGAAACTGCAATTGGCTTTTGTTGTGTCCAAATCTTGTGAAATTATGTGCTACTGGGGCATCCTCATCATTATTACCTATCTCTGCCTTATGTTGGCGTATCCTATCTCTGGCCATTTGGGTGGTCTCGTCTACGTAGGCTAGGCCACACGGGCATTTGGTGACGTATATCACGTACTTAGAAGCACATGAGAACCGACCATGAATAGGAATCCTTTTACCAGAAAGTGGATGAGTGATGCTATCACCTTGTTGCATCGAATGGCACAGGGCACAGTTTATACAAGGAAATTAACCTTTCTTAACCATTTCAACTGGTTTCTTTTGTGAACCCCAATCAGCAGGAATCAATTAGTCTCTGAGATTTCTATTTCTTCTATACGAGAATAATGGGGTATCAGTAAACACAGTTCCCACTTGGACATCATCCTTAAGTAAATGCCAATGTTGGAGTATTGACCTCTTAAGATCTCTACTATGAAACCCAAAGTGGCTAACAAACGGAACAGAAAATTTCTTGGGGTCTGGAATCTTTCTAGATAATAGACTCATCCTATCAATCTCCAAAACTTTGCTCATGTTCTGGTTTACAATTTCAATGGGATAGCCTCGGTTCAAGAATTTTTTAGACATCTCCTCTAATCTCTTCAGAGAAATTTCCAGGTCATCTACTATTCTTTTAGTTCTTAATAGTTGGCCCAATGGGAGATTCTTGATCAGGGAAGGTGGATGGAAGCTCTCATAAAGTAAGGTGTTATTTCTATCTGTTTCTTTTGTGAATAAATCGCTTCTCAAGCGATGATCCACAACAGATATCATAGTATCCAAAAAACTCACTTTAGTTTTGCTTGCTTCGATAGTGAATTGTAATGATACATGCGCTGAGTTAAGCCTCCGAACAAAATTAGATAAATCCTCATCACTCCCTGTCCAAATGAAAACAAATATTGTCTATATAACGATACCAGCCTTGTACATGATCTTTATACCCTTGATCTTTGAACACTACATCTTTCTCGAATTTACAAACAAACAAGTTCGCATACGTTTGAGCCCATAGCCGTGCATTTTTTATGCACGTAAAAAGTGTCCTCAAATAGAAAGAAGTTCTCATAGAGAATAATCTCAAACAGATCTTTGATGAGTCTTCTTTCACTGGGTGAGTATAGATTATCTTTATCTAAAAAATAGAATATACTCTCAATACCTAGATCATGGGGGATCGATGTATATAGGCTGGCTATATCCATAGTCAGCAGCTGACTATTAGAGGGGACAGTCTTAGATGCAATTTTACATAAAAAGTCTGTAGTATCCTGTAGATAAGAGTTCAAATACCCCAACAGTGGATCTATAGTTTCTCTCTATCCAGTGTAGAGGTGTATTTGATATTGTGGGTCTATATATTACAATTCGGTACTGTGGGTAGGTCCACCGGACTATCCATTATTGTAGTTTGATATTTAAGCTATGGGCACCTGTTAGTATGTATGATACAATTTAGTATAGACCAGCACATACACCATACTTCACATTGATTAGATTCAACATAAATTCATTTGCGTATTTATCTATATTTATCCTAACTATATGGAGCGTTTAGTTTTTACGTCACTATAGTGTGCACTCAGTTTAACTGTTTATTGGGATAATGAGCTTTATTGGACAAATGGTATTGTCTGATTGCAATGCATTATGGACTAGCATATATATTAGCCATCATTCCTGTTTGATTTTCATTTTTTTAGCTATGGGTCCGAATCAGTGTGCTCATTATAATTCTATAGAGACTAGTGTATACATCATACTAAACACTGATCAGAATTATTGAAAAATTTATTTAGTTTTATTTTCATATTAAATTTTACCGGACATTTAATATTGTCCATTTTAATGTTCTATGGGCTAGTATTTATACTTCCTGGGAATTTGCATCTACTTACTTATTTATTTATAATCACTTTGTTGGAACTCAGTGAGATTTGAGCAGATTTAGCATATATGTCTTGTATTCTTTCGGTGCGCACTAAGGCCTCGCTTCCATTGAGTCGTAATTCAGTTTGCGTGCACTCGCAAACCGTTAAATATGCTGTCGAAAGCAATAGCGTTTAACGACTGTTTCCAATGGCGCGTTATACCTCAATATCGGCTGCCGGACTTCGGCTGCCGAAAAGATTTTCGCGTCCCATAGAAAGTAATAGAAGCCGTTAATCGATAAATTATACCAGGTTTCCATTGAAAGCGCTAAGCGTTAATACATTGTCGGAGGCTGTCGATACATTGAGATATATTACCCCCAGCTCAACTAGGTGTAAAAGAGGAAAATTGTGCTTTTTGAGACCTATTTTCTATTGAAATTATAAAACTTGCAAATAATGCAAGTGTTTTAATGTAGAAATAAATTGTTATAAGTAATATTTATTGTTGTCTCATGTATAGAAATAGTTGAACTTATATTCTAATAGAAATATCAGTATATATTTAAATATAATAATATATGCAAGAACATATCTACAGAATGCAAACTAGACCTATGCCTAGGGCAGCAAGAAATATTACTTATATTTATGAAGTGTTAAATATAATTATATTAGAAAATAGTATTTGATTATTAAAAATATGGATAAGTGTTTTTTATTTTTCTTGAGAGGCGATCACAGGTAAGAAGCACGGACGTTAAACGTAAATTCTATAGCGTAAGGTCGGGTTACCTTAGCAACTAATTGATTTTCAAGAAATCCGACGTCAGATGGAAGCGTTAACACAACGTTAAATTACAGCTACACGAAAAGAGCGACTGCGCGCAACACGCTAATCTTTTCAATGGAAACCTGGTACTAAAATGCAGCCGTAAATTACTTTTAGCTGTCGGCCGCTTCGGTAGCTTACGGCTCCATTTTTAACGACTCAATGGAAGCGAGGCCTAAGTGTGTAATTTCTTTCTGTATCTTTTCTAGTATGTTCGTGTTTAACAAAGTTTGCGTGTGGTATATTTGCGAGTGTTGTTCATATCCGTATGCCATTTCAAGTATGTATTAAAATTGTAAATACAGGTACATTGTGACGCTTTGGAGGAGTGTGTAGTCAACATCCAATAGGCTATCTGATGAATGTGTTTAAATACCACCTTCCGACTTGAGCTGGATTTTCCTTGACAAAGGGGAGGAGTCCCCGAAACGTGCGCCGGAACCAGCAGAGACACAACGACCTGAACTTACCTGTACTACTGTAGCCACATTGCATGCTAATTTCTGTTAACGGTTGGCCTGATGGAAGGAGCGAGATGGGATTAGCGTAACAGCAGTCCATTTCCACACCAAAGATTACGCCGGGGAAAAGCCTCACGGTATCGGTACATCTATCAGCATTCAGACGTCACAGGTAACATCGTGTAATACGATTGGCTTTCAGCTTTACTGGAATAACTGTTACCTGTCCCACAATATAGGGATTCTGTTGCTAGCACTTACTGTTATGTTCCAACACAGTTTGGGAGCATTCAGATTCTATATGCTATGTTAAAACCATACCGTGAGTGAATATAACCTAAAGGGTGTGAGCTTGGATCTGCTGTACGAGTATACCTCGCTATAACTCGGCAACCTGTATTACAACATTGTGGCTATACATTTGATAGTACAGTTGAAGGGACACCTATCAGCACAATTTTGTCTTTTCGAAGCAAAATTTCATACGCATACCACTGCCACCTTTCAAGAGTGTTCATTCACGATAAAACAAAAGACATTTTAATATGCATCAGTTCCTCTTGGCAAGCCCAATATGTTTATACCCATAGGATCTGGGCTACAAGGGCTACTGCATACAACTCATTTGCATTTCATAATACTTTGAATCTTGCACAAGAACTTTGTTTTCTTTTTTTCAGTCTGGATACAATTAAGGACATTAATATTCACCTGATAATACTTTGAATTTTGTACAAGAAATGTGTCTTCTTTTTTCAGTTTGGATACAAATATTGCAATACGAACTTTGTTTTTCTGGATACAATTGATGCAACATTAGGACATTAAAAGATCGTGAAATGTTGTGCCTATAATCTCTGGCAGTTTTTAAAGCTGTACTAACATCTATTTTTGGTGTGATAGGTGGAGTGTGTCCTCACTCCCTGGGGACGCCTGGGGGGTGTGTTGTCTTATTTAGATTGATAGCTTGTTTTTCTTTTTCATGATTGTTTAGAATCTATTTTTGTGTTTTCAAAGAATATATAGAATACTTTTTTTATTTTGGTATGGATATGTTTGGTGGATGGGGTAGGTGTGGATGTGAGTAAGCTCTCATCTAATTTTGTCTTCCTTTCTGTAACATATACAGGATATACATTTATTAAAAATTATTTGCTGATTATTCTAAGCCTACTTGGCTGGGATTATTTTGATTATATTTATATTGAGTCTAGGGCCAAACTCTATCCCGTGCAGGAGCATAACATACTATTTTAGGTGGTGCGGTCAATATTTGAGTATTTTATATATATATTTATCAATTTATATGTTTATATATATATATATATATATATCTGTAAATATCTATACCTATATATAATCATATAGAAATATAGGTATAGATATATATTTTACTAAAAAAAAACAATATATATATATATATATATATATATATATATATATATATATAAATATTTCACAAATGACTCAAGCTCACAACTTTCTTTCTTTTCAGAAACCAGGAGAGGGAGGCGGAGAGCGTGTAAGGGTGACACGCGCAGAAAAGTGACCAGACCGGAGAACACCAAGAAAATGTAATCTTTAACCTCTCTGCACACAAGCTGACACAAGAGGAGGAGAGAGTGCTTGACCGAGGGCTTAATTTTGTCCCTAAAACTAGGGGTGATAAGTTAAGAAACAAGATTGATATATATAGATTTGGACGCAATCAGAGGCTAAAAGACTTATTTTTGGATGAGGGACAATGTTCAGGATACTCATAAGGATCATAACAATAAAAGTAAATTTGACACCCCCCCCAAAACCCACATATAGTGACCTTTTTGAGGATGGTTGAAAGAGACCTTGACAATTTGCAAAATATTCCAACCAAAGTTAAATCTAACCTAGATCAAGGAGAGTGGGAGGCATTGCACACACTCCAGAACAATAAAGAGATCATAGTGAAGCACGTCGATAAGGGTGGAAGTATAGTCCTAATGGACTACAAATGGACTACAAAGACTATAGGATAGAGGTGATAAGACAACTGAGTGATCTGAGGAGTTACATTAAACTTGATAGAAACCACACTCGTTAATACAAAAGGGAACTTGATGACATTTTGCAGATCGGGTTACAAAAATGGGTGGATTTCAGATAATGAAAAAGGTTTTATGAGCACAGAATACCATAAAACCCTGGTATTCTATGTGCTTCCTAAAAGTCGCTCATAGCCCCCCCCCCCCCCGGGAGACCTATTATCTTGGCCATGGGCTCATTAAATCAACCTGTTGCAAAATTATTAGATGATCATTTGCAGAGTTGTGTAACAAAGATTCCATCATATATCAGAGACTGTAAACATTTTATGGAATTATTGGAGGAAGTGAGAGATTGTGGGGGGAGTGCTTTGTTTGTAACCATGGATGTGTCCAATCTGTACTCTTGTATCCCCCATGAAGAAGGTATCCAAGCGGTCAAGGACCTACTGCAGGGAAACACTGATTTTGATGGCCCTCTAATAGAGTATACTGGCTTCTTACTACACTTTGTGTTAAATAAAAATTATTTAAAATTTGAGAGCGATATATATTTGCGGTGTATTGGGACAGCTATGGGCTCACGTGTGGCCCCGAGCTACGCAAATATATGTATGCCCTTCTATAAGCTGAAGTACATTCTCAAAAACTACTTGTTCACACAATATGGCAGATAATATTGTAGATTCATTGATGACATGTTTTTCTTGTGGTATGGGGATGAGATTGCTCTGGTTGAACTAATAGAAAGCTTAAATAGTTTATCTAGTACCAAATCTAGTAATTTGTACCTAAATGGTATTCTATGAAAATAGAATTTCTTGATGTGGAATTGTTTAAAGAGAATGGTAGAATTGAGACTACGGAGTACATGAAACTCACAGACAGGAATACTATAGTGAAATATGAGAGCTTTCACCCAAAACATCTCTTGAGATCTATGCCAATGGGCCCAGATGCTAAGGGCAGTAAATCTCACCTCCAAGAGTGAGGAAGTGAAGCTGGCAATAGATGATATGGGTGAAAGGTTCTCCCAGAGGGGATACCCTGATAAGATCCTAATTGAGAGCAAAGAACAGGTTTTGCAAACAGAGAAAACCCAGGTTAAAAGAAAGGTCAGAGACAGATTCTTTTTTTCCACTGACTACACGACTGATAGCTGAAAAATATGAAAGGCTATCTGTGACAATTGGAAAATTCTCTAAGGCTGTCCCAGTCATGGTAGAGAAATTCCAATATTCTCTTATAGAAAAGGGAGATCCATCAGATATATCCTAGTGTAGGCAGACCCCACTGAAAAATATGAATTACATAAACAACATTTCTTACAGAGAAAACCAGGTGTCTACAGATAACATAGATGTGTGACATGTGACCACCTCATTTTAAGTGATAAATTTACACACAGCCATACTGGCAGGAGATACCGTATTAAACATACACTCAATTGTGAGTCTAAATATGTAGTTTATCTCATTAAGTGTCAGTGTGGGGATGTTTACATTGGAAAAACAGAGTGTATGCTCAAAGAGAAGATGGCTGTACATAGGTCTAGCATTAGACAAGCCATAGAGAAGGGTAAATCTGATCAGTCTGTTGCAAAATATTTCTTTGACTGTGGACACCCTGTGTCAAGCCTAAAATGCTGCCCAATAGATCATATTCCACCACTAAAGAGAGGTGGGGATAAAAAGAGGATCTTGTTACAAAGGTAGGGAAAATGGATCTCTGAGCTTGACACAGTATGCCCCAGAGACTTAAATACCTACCTATCCCTTGCATGTTTTCGCTGAGAAAAATATGTATTGGTACATCTTTTTAGTTAACTAAGGATAATAACAGCATTGTCACATACAGGATGTGTGTTTAATGTAAATAGTTATTTACTTTTGTTTGTTGCACCATAGATTTATTTTTATTGCATCTTGTCTTTTCTAGTAAGAAAAATGAAGGAAGCAATTTCAGGAAGTTAACCTGATGAAGCAACAGTTTGCAATATATATTGTCTTCCACTAGATGGCAGAGATGCAATGCACCTGGGATATTCGTGTGGTTTAGTTAACCTGTAAGGTATAAATGTTGGCACATTGTGTTTGTATGTTACCTTGATAAAGGCCCAATTAGGGCCGAAACGTTGGACAATAAATGTTTCTGAAAAGAAAGAAAGGTGTGAGCTTGAGACATTTGTGAAATATTGAAAATTTATGACTAGCTCTGAAGAATTTTTGAAAGTATGCAAACCATATCTGGATATATATATATATATATATATATAATTTAAGAATAAATAGAAGAAATACTGCTAAAGTAAGAAAATTGGACTGTGAAATATTAATATTTCATGTCAGGTTAGTGCT